>NC_034190.2:74219115-74256615 GCF_002021735.2 Oncorhynchus kisutch | reverse complement strand
AGCATACCCCATTCTTCCGCTGACAGAGCCTTCCTGCAGCTCCCCAGCATTTGTCCGACAATCCTTTCCGACCTCATCCCCAAATGTTCTGCCACCCGTCTTCCATCCATTAAGGCGGGCCCAGCCATGGCCATTAACTGTTTTAAGGTGATGATTTTCCCCTTCACCAGAATCTTGGAGAAATGTGAAACAGCTGCAGTTGTACAATCCAGTCTTGCCCCATACACCAGAGGTTCCTCTGTAAAACGGAGGTACTCCCTCCCTAGAAATCTGGCTACTATCAACCAGAAATGAAGCCTTCTTTAAACCTAATCCTCCAACCCGCTGTAATACAAGACCTGCCACCCCTCTCCACACCACATTTTCCGGTCCATAAAGCAACCTTTGAATAAACTGAAACCGGAAAGCAGCAGCCCTACTAGCAAGATGTACAAGACCTTGGCCCCCCTCCTCTTTTGACAAATACAAAACACTTTGTGGAACCCAGTGATATTTATCCCAAAAGAAATCCAC
Organism: Oncorhynchus kisutch; assembly: GCF_002021735.2. Taxonomy (NCBI): domain Eukaryota; kingdom Metazoa; phylum Chordata; class Actinopteri; order Salmoniformes; family Salmonidae; genus Oncorhynchus; species Oncorhynchus kisutch. Next base: position 74,256,102 of record NC_034190.2, on the reverse strand, counting down.
AATAATTGCCTGTATCTTAGCCAGAAGGCCAGATGGTGGTTCTAAAACTGACAACCGATGCCACAGTGCAGAGGCAATCACATTGTTAACTATAATAGTGCGCCCCCTATATGACATACGAGATAGTAACCAACGCCATCTCCTCATCCTCCCTTCCACCATTTCAACCACCCCACTCCAATTTTTTTCCATAGTCCCCTCATCTCCTAGGTACACTCCAAGATACTTAAAACCTCCCTTACACCATTCTAGCCCCCCTGGCAAAGCCATGATCCCTTAGACTCAAGCTATCCACCTCCGCTTGATTTTTCACTAACACAACTACATCATCAGCATAGGCTGAGAGACGAATAGGAGGAATATCCTCTGAAAGGCACACCCCTGCAATGCGACTTCTAATGCTATTTAGTAGTGGCTCTATAGCAATGGCATATAACATTCCTGACAAAGAACATCCCTGCCTAATACCTCTACACACTTTAAAAGGAGCACTCAAACCACCGTTAACTTTCAATACACTTTCAATGTCACCATATATCACCTTTATCATGGCAATAAAACCAGAGCTGAACCCAAACGCCTCAAACGTGTGCCATAAATATTGATGTTCAACTCGGTCAAATGCCTTTTCCTGATCAATTGAAATTAGACCAGCATCCAACCCAATAGCCCTAGAGACGTCCAAAAAATCACGAATCAGGGAAATGTTATCCCCTATCTGCCTGCCAGGAACACAGTAGGACTGATCCGTATGTATGATTTGCCCCATCACCTCCCCCAGCCTGTTGGACAAAGCCTTTGACAATATCTTATAATCAGTGCACAATAAAGCCACCGGCCTCCAGTTCTTCACCTCCCTCGGGTCACCCTTTTTGGGCAGTAGGGTGAGGACAGCCCTTCTGCAGCTTATTGGTAGTAACCCTCCGGTTAAACTATCATTAACTACTTCTAACCAATCCTCTCCCAACATAGCCCAAAAAGACTTTAAAAAGTCAACGGGAAGCCTTTCATTTTCCATGCCTTTTAATGGAGTGTATAATCCTGCAAAGACAATGGTTGCTCAAGCTCAACCTGAGCTTCTGCAGCCACCTTTGGGAGCCCATCAAAGAACTGCTGTGTCACTGTTTTATCCTCTTTGTACTCACACTTGTAGAGCTCAGCATAGAACTCTACTGCCCTCTTTCTAATTTCACTAGGGCTAGTGAGCTCTTGTCCAACAGCTGATTTGAGACAATTAATAATTTTTCTTTGTCCATTCTTTTTCTCTAAACCAAAGAAAAATTTGGATGAGGCATCCATTTCAGATATTCCCTGAAACTTACTTCTCACCAATGCCCCCTGTGCTCTGATACCCAGCAGGTCTGCCAATGCAGCTTTTCTCCTCTTGAGGGCCTGAGTATGGCCTCGATCTCCTGTGGTCTCAACCAACGTCATGAGTTCCACTATTTCAAACTCTAGGGCTTTCATTGATCTGGTGATATCCTTGGTGACATTCCTCGTGTATTGATTACAAAATTGTTGAATCTGGATTTTCCCTATATCCCACCACTGTTGAAGGGATACAAAACTGGCCTTTTGAGACCTCCACCTCTCCCAGAAAAAACTGAAACAGTTCCTGAAGTGAGCATCACTCAATAAAGTTATATTAAAATGCCAGTATGCGCTTTTGGGTTTTACATCGTTAATGAACACCACCTCTGTTATTAAACAATGATCAGAAAATCCCACTGGGGTTATCACACTTGATTTACAGACCTGAGATTGATGCTCAAAAACATAAAACCTATCTAACCTGGCCATAGAGATGATGTTCTCTCTCACATGCGCCCAGGTGTACTGCCTTGTTCCTCCATGTTGACTCCGCCAAATATCACACAGTTCATGTGTTACAATGAGGCTTTTTTTTTAAGTCCTTGAGGCTATATGAGGTTCTTGGTGATTTCTATCTAAATCGCTAACTGTGCAGTTAAAATCCCCAGCAATAAATAAATAATCTTCTTTGTTACATTTCTCAATGGTATTTGATAATGTCTCTAAAAAACATACCCTCTCAACTTTCACCACTGGGGCATATACATTTATCAGACACATAGTGATGTTTTCATACCTTGCTCTAACTTTTAATAACCTCCCCTCAACTACCTCTTCAACCTCATATGACAAAGGCAAAAACCCTTTTGAGAACAAGATAACCACACCCCCACTTTTTGAGTTTTTATGACTACACACCACTGTCCCCCCCACTCCTGTTGCCACATAACTTCATTTTCCAAATTACTATGCGTTTCTTGTAGAAAATTTATGTCACTTCCCTTTCCCCTAATTAACTCATACACCATGGCTCTTTTTTTACCATCTCTTGCCCCATTTACGTTTAAAGAAGAAATCTTAAAACTGCTCATGGATGAAAAAAAGTACAGAGGAAGATACAGCCACCACATCTCTTTACAGAGTTAAAACTGCAACTGAACTCTTTCATTTTCTTTAGAATTTACATCACTTATCACTCTCGTGACCACTTTCTTGAGTCTAGCAATTTCAGGGCTTTTCAAACTTCCCCCTGTAATTTTTGACATCAGAAACTTTGCTGATTCAATAAACACTTCACGTTCAGGGAAAAAATCAGTTACATTGTAATCCTGCATATATTTCTTCCCTTTTGTCAACTTCAGAAATTGACGTATCTTCTCGATCCCATACCTCCCTTCCACCCCATTTATCTCACTATATTGTTGTGACGCGTCAGATGACTCACTCTCGCTATCCTCCCCAGTAGAAAACTCCACCATCTCTACAACTTGTTCATCTTCAACTGATTTATCAATCTCTACCTTTCTCTTAGAATTAGACCCTTCACCACCCCTTAAATTCTTCCTTTTACTCCTCGGTATTTTTCCTTTTCCGTTATTTCAATCTCCTCTTGACCTCCAATTTCATTTTCCAGCACCACCTCAGCGACGGCAGTCGCAATCTCACCTACTGTTTCCCCTCCCTCTTTGTTCTGATCTACCACAATTGCCCCCGTATCCACAATGCCTTCCTCTCCTACTTTTCCAACCACATCTGCCCACCTTCTCTCTTCCCCTGCACCCTTAGCATGTTCATCCCTTCGCGGTGGTGCGTTAGTTTCACCAGCACTAGAGCTACTACCAGGCTCAGCGCGCTCATTCTCGGGACAACTACGCACCAAATGCCCCTCTCTTCCACAGCCAAAGCATTTCATTGATTCAGTAGATGCATAGAAGACATAATCAAATCCATCAATCTTAAAACTGAACACTAAATTCAGTTCATCTCCGTCCTTTTTTAAATCATATGCACTTGTCTCCTATGAGACACGACATGTTTCAACAATGGAGATTTGCATCCAAAAATAACCTTCTTTATTGTAGATACGATTTGACCATGGCGAGATAACTCTCGCTCCAACACTTCATCTCTAACAAATGGTGGCACGTTAGAAAGTATAACTTTCTTCGCCGGATTCATAATCTGTGTCTCCCGCAACACAACACCCCTCTCAACTATCTTATTCACCTTTTCAATTGAATCTAAGAATATCACTAAGGCGCTATTCATCCTTGAGGCTGATTTGATGCTATCATACCCAATGATAGCACCCACAGCCAAGCTACATTCTTCCACTGAACACCCGGCCGCAGCAGGAATCTTTACTCCATGCCTCCGACTAAGTTTTTCAAACTCTACACTTCCGGGAGTGGCCATTACAACCAGCCCCACCCGCTGGTTGTGCCCTCGCGAAAAACCAACCTCAAAGATCCCACCACCCCTATACGTGCTTAGTGATAGTTAAACAATATACCCTTAAAACAACTAAACAAATCAATATATATATATATACATACCAAAACCCAATAGAGTGAAAAGAAATTGCATTCGCTCTCACAATCACTCCTGCTTGACGACTCCCTCCCAGCATGCACTCCGACGAGAGAGAGAGAGAGAGAGAGAGAGGGGGGGAGAGAGAGAGAGAGCGAGAGAGAGAGAGAGAGAGAGAGAGAAGAGAGAGAGAGAGAGAGAGAGAGAGAGAGAGAGAGAGAATGAACTACAGGTCAAAATACAAACACTCCAATCCAAAAAGGCCTGTGGGTTTGATGGTATCCTAAATTAAATTATAAAATAAACAGACCTCAAATTCCAATTGGCTATACTTAAACTCTTTAACATCATCCTCAGCTCTGGCATATTCTCCAATATTTGGAACCAGTGGAGTAGAGACAAATTTGACCCCAATCACTGCCATGGGATATGTGTCAACAGCAACCTTGGGAAAATCTTCTGCATTATCATTAACAGTAGACTCCTACATTTCCTCTGCAAAAACAATGTACTGAGCAAATGTCAAATTGTCTTTTTACCAAATTACTGTACGACAGACCACATATTCAAAAAACAAAACAAAAAAATGGCAAAGTCTTCTCATACTTTGTTGATTTCAAAAAAGCTTTTGACTCAATTTGGCATGAGGGCCTGGGATACAAATTGATGGAAAGTGGTGTTGGGGAAAAAATATACATTATAAAATCCATGTACACGAACAACAAGTGTGCAGTTAAAATTGGCAAAAAACACACACACTTCCTTCCACAGGGCTGGGGGATAAGACAGGGATGCAGCTTAAGCCCTACCCTCTTCAACATATATATCAACGAATTGGTGAGGGCACTAGAACAGTCTGCAGCACCCGGCCTCACCCTACTAGAATCTGAAGTCAAATGTCTACTATTTGCTGATGACGTTTTGCTTGTCTCCAACCAAGGATGGTCTACAGCAGCAACTAGATCTTCTGCACAGATTCTGCCAGACCTGGGCCCTGATGGTAAATCTCAATAAGACAAAAATAATGGTGTTCCAAAAAAGGTCCCAGTTGCCAGGACCATGAATACAAACTCCATCTAGACTCCGTTGCCCTAGAGCACACAAAAAAAACGATACATACCTCGGCCTAAACGTCAGCGCCACAGGTAACTTCCACAAAGCTGTGAACAATCTGAGAGACAAGGCAAGAAGGGCCTTCTACGCCATCGAAAGGAACATAAAATTTGACATACCAATTAGGATCTGGGAAAAAAATACTTGTGAGGTCTGGGTTCGGCTCACCAACCAATAAATCATCAAAGGGACAAACACCAAATTGAGACTGCATGCACAATTCTACAAAAGTATCCTTTGCGTACAACGTAAAACACCAAATAATGCATGCAGGGCAGAATTAGGCCGATACCTGCTAATAATCAAAATTCAGAAAATAACAGTTAAATTCTACAACCACCTAAAAGGAAGCGATTCCCAAACTTCCCACAACAAAGCCATCACCTACAGAGAAAGGAACCTGGAGAAGAGCCCCCAAAGCAAGCTGGTCCTGGGGCTCTGTTCACAAACACAAACAGACCCCACAGAGCCCCAGGACAGCAACACAATTAGACCCAACCAAATCATGAGAAAACAAAAAGACACATTGGAAAAATTTACAAAAAAACAGAGCAAACTAGAATGCTATTTGGCCCTAAACAGAGAGTACACAATGCCAGAATATCTGACCACTGTGACTGACCCAAAATTAAGGAAATCTTTGACTATGTACAGACTCAGTGAGCATAGCCTTGCTATTGAGAAAGGCCGCCGAAGGCAGACCAGGCTTTCAAGAGAAGACAGGCTATGTGCACACTGTCCACAAAATGAGGTGGAAACTGAGCTGCACTTCCTAACCTCCTGTCAAATTTATGACCATATTAGAGACACATATTTCCCTCAGATTACACAGATCCACAAAGAATTCAAAAACAAATCCAATTTTGATAAACTCCCATATCTACTGGGTGAAATACCACAGTGTTCCATCACAGCAGCAAGATTTGTGACCTGTTGCCACAAGAAAAGGCAACCAGTGAAGAACAAACATCATTGTAAGTACATCCTATATTTCTGTTTATTTATTTTCCCTTTTGTAATTATCTGTTTGCACATCAATACAACACTGTATATAGACATAATATGATATATGAAATGTTTTTATTATTTTGGAACTTTTGTGAGTGTAATGTTTACTGTTTATTATCTATTGTTTATTTCACTTTTGTTTAATATCTATTTCACTTGCTTTTGCAATGTAAACATATGATTCCCATGCCAATAAAGCACATTAAATTGAATTTAAATTGAGAGAGAGAGATAGAGAGAGAGAAAGAGAGAGAGAGAGAGAGAGAGAGAGAGAGAGAGAGAGAGAGAGAGAAAGATCAAAAGAAGGATTAAGATTGAGGTTGAGGGAGATAGAGAAAGATCAAAAGAAGGATTGAGATTGAGGTTGAGGGAGATAGAGAAAGATCAAAAGGAGGATTGAGATTGAGGTTGAGGGAGATAGAGAAAGATCAAAAGAAGGATTAAGATTGACGTTGAGGGAGATAGAGAAAGTCTCTGACCTCTCCAGCTCAGTCTCTCGTTCCACAGCTTTCAGAGTTAGCGCTTTAATGTCATCCTCCAGCTCTCTGATTCGCTGTTTGTTGGCTGCTTTCTTGGCCAGTATGGAACTCTTCTCCTGAGCCAAGGCCTCCCCTGACGCCTCCACCTGCTGTAATGGGGGAGAGAGAGATGACGGGAGAGAGAGACAAAGGGAGAGAGAGATGACGGGAGAGAGAGAAAGAGCAAGAAAGAAAGAGGTGTATAAAATCTACAGTTGAAGTCGTAAGTTTACATACACTTCGGTTGGAGTCATTAAAACTCGTTTTTCAACAACTCCACAAATTTCTTGTTAACAAACTATCGTTTTGGCAAGTCGGTTAGGACATCTACTTTGTGCATGACACAAGTCATTTTTCCAACAATTGTTCACAGACAAATTATTTCACTTATAATTCACTGTATCACAATTCCAGTGGGTCAGAAGTTTACATATTCTAAGTTTACTCTACCTTTAAACAGCTTGGGAAATTCCAGAAAATTATGTCATGGCTTTAGAAGCTTCTGATAGGCTAATTGACATCATTTGAGTCAATTGGAGGTGTACCTGTGTATGTATTTCAAGGCCTACTTTCAAACTCAGTGCCTTTTTGCTTGACATCATGGGAAAATAAAAAGAAATTAGCCAAGACCTCAGAAAAAATATTGTAGACCTCCACAAGTCTGGTTCATCCTTGGGAGTGATATCCAAACACCTGAAAGTACCACGTTCATCTGTACAAACAATAGTTCGCAAGTATAAACACCATGGGACCACGTAGCCGTCATACTGCTCAGGAAGGAGACGCGTTCTGTCTCCTAGAGATGAACGTATTTTGGTGCGAAAAGGGCAAATCAATCCCAGAACAACAGCAAAGGACCTTCTGAAGATGCTTGAATGAAACAGGTACAAAAGCATCTATATCCACACTAAAACGAGTCCTATATCGACATAACCTGAAAGGCCGCTCAGCATGGAAAAAGCCACTTGTCCAAAACCGCCATAAAAAAGCCAGACTACGGTTAGCAACTGAACATGGGGGCAAAGATCGTACTTTCTGGAGAAATGTCCTCTGGTCTGATGAAACAAAAATAGAACTGTTTGGCCATAATGACCATCGTTATGTTTGGAGGAAAAAGGTGATGCTTGCAAGCCGAAGAACACCATCCCAACAGTGAAGTACGAGTGTGGCAGCAACATGTTGCTTTGCTGCAGGAGGGACTGGTGCACTTCGCAAAATAGATGGCTTCATGAGGGAGGAAAATTATGTGGCTATATTGAAGCAACATCTCAAGACATCAGTCAGGTAGTTAAAGCTTGGTCGCAAATGGGTCTTCCAAATGGACAATGACCCCAAGAATACTTCCAAAGTTGTGGCAAAATGGCTTAAGGACAACAAAGTCAAGGTATTGGAGTGGCCATCACAAAACCCTGACCTCAATCCCATAGAAAATGTGTGGGCAGAACTGGAAATGCATGTGCGAGCAAGGAGGCCTACAAACCTGACTCAGTTACACCATCTCTGTCAGGAGGAATGGGTCAAAATTCACCCAACTTATTGTGGGAAGCTTGTGGAAGGCTACCCAAAACATTTGACCCAAGTTAAACAATTTAAAGGCAATGCTAACAAATACTAATTGAGTTTATGTAAACTTCTGACCCACTGGGAACGTGATGAATGAAATAAAAGCTGAAATAAATCATTCTCTCTACTATTATTCTGACATTTCAGAAGAGGTGATCCTAACTGACCTAAGACAGGGAATTTTTTACTAGGATTATAAATGTCAGGAATTGTGAAAAACTGAGTTTAAATGTATTTGGCTAAGGTGTATGTAAACTTCCTACTATATATTCTATAAAGTATGGTATCCTGAGCCTCCTTGTAGATGGAAATGCACATTAAACCTGCAATTGTACTCCTGCTGTTTTGGCATTTAACATTGCAAGATCATTTACATCTGGGGTTTGTGATCTTGTCTATCTACGTCAAATCACATTTTACACAGACACTGGGGCTACTTGGACATAATCAAACAACCTTGGCATGGACATTAACCCTGTCTTGTAATGTTACATTACCTCCTGCCTCCTCTCCATCTCTTCCATCCTGTCTCTGCTCTCTTGCAGCTCTTCCTTCAGCTCAGAGATGTTCCTCTCCAGCTGCTCACGTCCTCTGTCCCAAGCCTCTCTCGCCTTCCCGTACTTCTCCTTCTCTCTCTGCTTCATCCTCTCTGCCCCCTCCCGCGCATGGATCAATTCGGCCCGCTCACGCAGACACTCTTGCAGGCGACTCTGATGGAGAGAGAGAAAGAGAGAAAATGAGTCCCCCTAAAACATGATCCATCTCCATCTCTTTGGAACAGTGTATTGATTAACCACCTCTGTTTATACATTTTATCCACTTTCATTCATATCCAATTTCATTCACTCTCTCTATAAGTGAAAGATGGAAATATGTACTTCCCTTTACTGTCCTCCCTCTCCCCCCTGATCAGACTTCCTCTCTGCCCACCTGCAGTAGCTCAGCCCTGGGTACAACCAGCAGCATGTCAGTCCCTCCTCCCTCTCCCCCCTGATCAGACTTCCTCTCTGCCCACCTGCAGTAGCTCAGCCCTGGGTACAACCAGCAGCATGTCAGTCCCTCCTCCCTCTCCCCCCTGCTCAGACTTCCTCTCTGCCCACCTGCAGTAGCTCAGCCCTGGGTACAACCAGCAGCATGTCAGTCCCTCCTCCCTCTCCCCCCTGCTCAGACTTCCTCTCTGCCCACCTGCAGTAGCTCAGCCCTGGGTACAACCAGCAGCATGTCAGTCCCTCCCCCCTCTCCCCCCTGCTCAGACTTCCTCTCTGCCCACCTGCAGTAGCTCAGCCCTGGGTACAACCAGCAGCATGTCAGTCCCTCCTCCCTCTCCCCCCTGCTCAGACTTCCTCTCTGCCCACCTGCAGTAGCTCAGCCCTGGGTACAACCAGCAGCATGTCAGTCCCTCCCTCCTCTCCGTGGGCTCCTTCCTCCAGGGTGACCAGGTCTTCCAGAGGCTTGGGGGCACTGAAGGTAAACTGGGGGCTGGCAGAGCACACCTCTCCCTTCCCATCCACGTACACAAACTGGTACTGTTGGGAACTGGGCTTGGGCAGGTAGGAGGCTGCAAGAGGGAGGGAGGGGTAAAGGGAAATGGTCAGTGGAATATTTAACTAGATGTCTACATGCTTATCCTCTTAGATGTAATGGCAAAATGTAGATTTACGCCTAAATAGACATACCCAAAAGTAACTGCTATTCATGTGTAATTACATGATTCTGACATGCCAAAACTTGGTATATTTGGAAAGAAGACATCTGGGAGATTATGAGGAAATGATCAGAAGATAGATAGGAGTAACGTAGTTCAGAATACACAAGATCAAGCACACACAAAATTATTATTATTATTATTATTGATTTTTTTGTAATCTTTCATTTAACAAGCTATGAGTGAATTATTGATGCCCAGAGCTGGAAACACATCAGATGGCTTCCACAACATGTGAACAATATCAGGAAAAAAATGGAATTGATAGACCTCAGAACTGGAAATGGGCAAATGTTTTAGTAAGTGGTGTCAGGTGTGTTCACGGGCTGTTTCCAAGTGTCCGTTTCCAAGTGCAATCCACAAACGCTATTTGTTCAGTATGAAAACACAATTTCTATCATATCAATCCTACTCAAACAATGTGGTGGTGTTATGAAGTATCCAGGGTACATTCAAGTGTCCTTTCAACCTCTCCAAAGTGTCCGAATGTGGTAATTGCACACTGGATGAACCTAAAAGTTATTGTTCAGTATAAAAACAGAATTTCTACAACACCAACCTCTCTCAAACAATGTGGTGGTGTCGGTGGAAATACAGGGGATATCCAAGTGTTTCATCATATTTTTCATGTGCAAAGGTATAGTCACTCTGTGGACGTTCATCAGATAGCATTGGCAATAGGCTGAATTTGTTCCTTCCAACCTAAAGGTTTCATTTCATACCTCCCCATGTATCCTCCCCATGTATTTCATACCTCTCCATGTACCCTCCCCATGTATTTCATACCTCCCCATGTATCCTCCCCATGTATTTCATACCTCCCCATGTATCCTCCCCATGTATTTCATACCTCCCCATGTATCCTCCCCATGTACCTCCCCATGTATTTCATACCTCCCCATGTATCCTCCCCATGTACCTCCCCATGTATTTCATACCTCCCCATGTATCCTCCCCATGTATCCTCCCCATGTATTTCATACCTCCCCATGTATCCTCCCCATGTACCTCCCCATGTATTTCATACCTCCCCATGTATCCTCCCCATGTACCTCCCCATGTATTTCATACCTCCCCATGTATCCTCCCCATGTACCTCCCCATGTATTTCATACCTCCCCATGTATCCTCCCCATGTATTTCATACCTCCCCATGTATCCTCCCCATGTACCTCCCCATGTATTTCATACCTCCCCATGTATCCTCCCCATGTATCTCCCCATGTATTTCATACCTCCCCATGTATCCTCCCCATGTATCCTCCCCATGTATTTCATACCTCCCCATGTATCTATAGCTCAAACACAGACCAAATGGAAGCTTACCTTGTAAGATGTTTGCTGTTTGGTGAAAACGTTGTGTTAAATAAACATTTTGACTCTCGGGGTTGGTGATCTATAACGGTAGGTCACTGGCAGACAAATAAGACATCCTCATGATCTGTGGAGTCCCGGCTTTCGGTGTGTATCGACGTATTCCGTGTTTATTTTGTTTATGCTTCACAAAGCAAACCGGAATGAAATGAGGTAATCTGCTCAGCCTGCCCTTTTACATTAGCATGCCCATGGATTACAGCCAACATCCACACTGAGCTAAGGGCTAGAGCTGCAACTTTCAAGGAGCGGGACAACCCGGAAGCTGGCAAGAAATCCCGTTATGCCCCCCGACAAACCATTAAACAGGAAAAGTGTCAATACAGGACTAAAATCTAATCCTATGACGCCGGCTCTGACACTCGTCGGATGGGGCAGGGCTTGCAAACCATTACAGATTACAAAGGGAAGCTACACTTGTCACAACATAAAGCCTGTAAACTACTGTGAGGACACTTGTCACAACATAAAGCCTGTAAACTACTGTGAGGACACTTGTCACAACATAAAGCCTGTAAACTACTGTGAGGACACTTGTCACAACATAAAGCCTGTAAACTACTGTGAGGACACTTGTCACAACATAAAGTCTGTAAACTACTGTGAAGACACTTGTCACAACATAAAGTCTGTAAACTACTGTGAGGACACTTGTCACAACATAAAGTCTGTAAACTACTGTGAGGACACTTGTCACAACATAAAGTCTGTAAACTACTGTGAGGACACTTGTCACAACATAAAGTCTGTAAACTACTGTGAGGACACTTGTCACAACATAAAGTCTGTAAACTACTGTGAGGACACTTGTCACAACATAAAGTCTGTAAACTACTGTGAGGACACTTGTCACAACATAAAGTCTGTAAACTACTGTGAGGACACTTGTCACAACATAAAGTCTGTAAACTACTGTGAGGACACTTGTCACAACATAAAGTCTGTAAACTACTGTGATGACACTTGTCACAACATAAAGTCTGTAAACTACTGTGAAGACACTTGTCACAACATAAAGTCTGTATACTACTGTGATGACACTTGTCACAACATAAAGTCTGTAAACTACTGTGAGGACACTTGTCACAACATAAAGTCTGTAAACTACTGTGATGACACTTGTCACAACATAAAGTCTGTAAACTACTGAGGACACTTGTCACAACATAAAGTCTGTAAACTACTGTGAAGACACTTGTCACAACATAAAGTCTGTAAACTACTGTGAGGACACTTGTCACAACATAAAGTCTGTAAACTACTGTGAGGACACTTGTCACAACATAAAGTCTGTAAACTACTGTGAGGACACTTGTCACAACATAAAGTCTGTAAACTACTGTGAGGACACTTGTCACAACATAAAGTCTGTAAACTACTGTGAGGACACTTGTCACAACATAAAGTCTGTAAACTACTGTGAGGACACTTGTCACAACATAAAGTCTGTAAACTACTGTGAGGACACTTGTCACAACATAAAGTCTGTAAACTACTGTGAGGACACTTGTCACAACATAAAGTCTGTAAACTACTGTGAGGACACTTGTCACAACATAAAGTCTGTAAACTACTGTGAAGACACTTGTCACAACATAAAGTCTGTAAACTACTGTGAAGACACTTGTCACAACATAAAGTCTGTAAACTACTGTGAGGACACTTGTCACAACATAAAGTCTGTAAACTACTGTGAGGACACTTGTCACAACATAAAGTCTGTAAACTACTGTGAGGACACTTGTCACAACATAAAGTCTGTAAACTACTGTGAGGACACTTGTCACAACATAAAGTCTGTAAACTACTGTGAGGACACTTGTCACAACATAAAGTCTGTAAACTACTGTGAAGACACTTGTCACAACATAAAGTCTGTAAACTACTGTGAGGACACTTGTCACAACATAAAGTCTGTAAACTACTGTGAGGACACTTGTCACAACATAAAGTCTGTAAACTACTGTGAGGACACTTGTCACAACATAAAGTCTGTAAACTACTGTGAGGACACTTGTCACAACATAAAGTCTGTAAACTACTGTGAGGACACTTGTCACAACATAAAGTCTGTAAACTACTGTGAGGACACTTGTCACAACATAAAGTCTGTAAACTACTGTGATGACACTTGTCACAACATAAAGTCTGTAAACTACTGTGAAGACACTTGTCACAACATAAAGTCTGTATACTACTGTGATGACACTTGTCACAACATAAAGTCTGTAAACTACTGTGAGGACACTTGTCACAACATAAAGTCTGTAAACTACTGTGATGACACTTGTCACAACATAAAGTCTGTAAACTACTGAGGACACTTGTCACAACATAAAGTCTGTAAACTACTGTGAAGACACTTGTCACAACATAAAGTCTGTAAACTACTGTGAAGACACTTGTCACAACATAAAGTCTGTAAACTACTGTGAGGACACTTGTCACAACATAAAGTCTGTAAACTACTGTGAGGACACTTGTCACAACATAAAGTCTGTAAACTACTGTGAGGACACTTGTCACAACATAAAGTCTGTAAACTACTGTGAGGACACTTGTCACAACATAAAGTCTGTAAACTACTGTGAGGACACTTGTCACAACATAAAGTCTGTAAACTACTGTGAAGACACTTGTCACAACATAAAGTCTGTAAACTACTGTGAGGACACTTGTCACAACATAAAGTCTGTAAACTACTGTGAGGACACTTGTCACAACATAAAGTCTGTAAACTACTGTGATGACACTTGTCACAACATAAAGTCTGTAAACTACTGTGAAGACACTTGTCACAACATAAAGTCTGTATACTACTGTGATGACACTTGTCACAACATAAAGTCTGTAAACTACTGTGAGGACACTTGTCACAACATAAAGTCTGTAAACTACTGTGATGACACTTGTCACAACATAAAGTCTGTAAACTACTGAGGACACTTGTCACAACATAAAGTCTGTAAACTACTGTGAAGACACTTGTCACAACATAAAGTCTGTAAACTACTGTGAAGACACTTGTCACAACATAAAGTCTGTAAACTACTGTGAGGACACTTGTCACAACATAAAGTCTGTAAACTACTGTGAGGACACTTGTCACAACATAAAGTCTGTAAACTACTGTGAGGACACTTGTCACAACATAAAGTCTGTAAACTACTGTGAGGACACTTGTCACAACATAAAGTCTGTAAACTACTGTGAGGACACTTGTCACAACATAAAGTCTGTAAACTACTGTGAAGACACTTGTCACAACATAAAGTCTGTAAACTACTGTGAGGACACTTGTCACAACATAAAGTCTGTAAACTACTGTGAGGACACTTGTCACAACATAAAGTCTGTAAACTACTGTGAGGACACTTGTCACAACATAAAGTCTGTAAACTACTGTGAGGACACTTGTCACAACATAAAGTCTGTAAACTACTGTGAAGACACTTGTCACAACATAAAGTCTGTAAACTACTGTGAAGACACTTGTCACAACATAAAGTCTGTAAACTACTTTGAGGACACTTGTCACAACATAAAGTCTGTAAACTACTGTGAGGACACTTGTCACAACATAAAGTCTGTAAACTACTGTGAGGACACTTGTCACAACATAAAGTCTGTAAACTACTGTGAGGACACTTGTCACAACATAAAGTCTGTAAACTACTGTGAGGACACTTGTCACAACATAAAGTCTGTAAACTACTGTGAAGACACTTGTCACAACATAAAGTCTGTAAACTACTGTGAGGACACTTGTCACAACATAAAGTCTGTAAACTACTGTGAGGACACTTGTCACAACATAAAGTCTGTAAACTACTGTGAGGACACTTGTCACAACATAAAGTCTGTAAACTACTGTGAGGACACTTGTCACAACATAAAGTCTGTAAACTACTGTGAAGACACTTGTCACAACATAAAGTCTGTAAACTACTGTGAGGACACTTGTCACAACATAAAGTCTGTAAACTACTGTGAGGACACTTGTCACAACATAAAGTCTGTAAACTACTGTGAGGACACTTGTCACAACATAAAGTCTGTAAACTACTGTGAGGACACTTGTCACAACATAAAGTCTGTAAACTACTGTGAAGACACTTGTCACAACATAAAGTCTGTAAACTACTGAGGACACTTGTCACAACATAAAGTCTGTAAACTACTGTGAGGACACTTGTCACAACATAAAGTCTGTAAACTACTGTGAGGACACTTGTCACAACATAAAGTCTGTAAACTACTGTGAAGACACTTGTCACAACATAAAGTCTGTAAACTACTGTGAGGACACTTGTCACAACATAAAGTCTGTAAACTACTGTGAGGACACTTGTCACAACATAAAGTCTGTAAACTACTGTGAGGACACTTGTCACAACATAAAGTCTGTAAACTACTGTGAGGACACTTGTCACAACATAAAGTCTGTAAACTACTGTGAGGACACTTGTCACAACATAAAGTCTGTAAACTACTGTGAGGACACTTGTCACAACATAAAGTCTGTAAACTACTGTGATGACACTTGTCACAACATAAAGTCTGTAAACTACTGTGATGACACTTGTCACAACATAAAGTCTGTAAAACTACTGTGAGGACACTTGTCACAACATAAAGTCTGTAAACTACTGTGAGGACACTTGTCACAACATAAAGTCTGTAAACTACTGTGAGGACACTTGTCACAACATAAAGTCTGTAAACTACTGTTAGGACACTTGTCACCGTGTAAAGTCTGTAAACTACTGTGAAGACACTTGTCACAACATAAAGTCTGTAAACTACTGTGAAGACACTTGTCACAACATAAAGTCTGTAAACTACTGTGAAGACACTTGTCACAACATAAAGTCTGTAAACTACTGTGAAGACACTTGTCACAACATAAAGTCTGTAAACTACTGTGAGGACACTTGTCACAACATAAAGTCTGTAAACTACTGTGAAGACACTTGTCACAACATAAAGTCTGTATACTACTGTGAGGACACTTGTCACAACATAAAGTCTGTAAACTACTGTGAAGACACTTGTCACAACATAAAGTCTGTATACTACTGTGAGGACACTTGTCACAACATAAAGTCTGTAAACTACTGTGAGGACACTTGTCACAACATAAAGTCTGTAAACTACTGTGAGGACACTTGTCACAACATAAAGTCTGTAAACTACTGTGAGGACACTTGTCACAACATAAAGTCTGTAAACTACTGTGAAGACACTTGTCACAACATAAAGTCTGTAAACTACTGTGAGGACACTTGTCACAACGTAAAGTTTGTAAACTACTGTGAGGACACTTGTCACAACATAAAGTCTGTAAACTACTGTGAGGACACTTGTCACAACATAAAGTCTGTAAACTACTGTGAGGACACTTGTCACAACATAAAGACTGTAAACTACTGTGAAGACACTTGTCACAACATAAAGTCTGTAAACTACTGTGAGGACACTTGTCACAACATAAAGTCTGTAAACTACTGTGAGGACACTTGTCACAACATAAAGTCTGTAAACTACTGTGAGGACACTTGTCACAACATAAAGTCTGTAAACTACTGTGAGGACACTTGTCACAACATAAAGTCTGTAAACTACTGTGAGGACACTTGTCACAACATAAAGTCTGTAAACTACTGTGAGGACACTTGTCACAACATAAAGACTGTAAACTACTGTGAAGACACTTGTCACAACATAAAGTCTGTAAACTACTGTGAGGACACTTGTCACAGTATAAAGTCTGTAAACTACTGTGAGGACACTTGTCACAACATAAAGTCTGTAAACTACTGTGATGACACTTGTCACAACATAAAGTCTGTAAACTACTGAGGACACTTGTCACAACATAAAGTCTGTAAACTACTGTGAGGACACTTGTCACAACATAAAGTCTGTAAACTACTGTGAGGACACTTGTCACAACATAAAGTCTGTAAACTACTGTGAAGACACTTGTCACAACATAAAGTCTGTAAACTACTGTGAAGACACTTGTCACAACATAAAGTCTGTAAACTACTGTGAGGACACTTGTCACAACATAAAGTCTGTAAACTACTGTGAGGACACTTGTCACAACATAAAGTCTGTAAACTACTGTGAGGACACTTGTCACAACATAAAGTCTGTAAACTACTGTGAGGACACTTGTCACAACATAAAGTCTGTAAACTACTGTGAGGACACTTGTCACAACATAAAGTCTGTAAACTACTGTGAAGACACTTGTCACAACATAAAGTCTGTAAACTACTGTGAGGACACTTGTCACAACATAAAGTCTGTAAACTACTGTGAGGACACTTGTCACCGTGTAAAGTCTGTAAACTACTGTGAGGGCACTTGTCACAACATAAAGTCTGTAAACTACTGTGAGGACACTTGTCACAACATAAAGTCTGTAAACTACTGTGAGGACACTTGTCACAACATAAAGTCTGTAAACTACTGTGAGGACACTTGTCACAACATAAAGTCTGTAAACTACTGTGAAGACACTTGTCACAACATAAAGTCTGTAAACTACTGTGAGGACACTTGTCACAACATAAAGTCTGTAAACTACTGTGAGGACACTTGTCACCGTGTAAAGTCTGTAAACTACTGTGAGGGCACTTGTCACAACATAAAGTCTGTAAACTACTGTGAGGACACTTGTCACAACATAAAGTCTGTAAACTACTGTGAGGACACTTGTCACAGTGTAAAGTCTGTAAACTACTGTGAGGGCACTTGTCACAGTGTAAAGTCTGTAAATTACTGTGAGGGCACTTGTCACAACATAAAGTCTGTAAACTACTGTGAGGGCACTTGTCACAGTGTAAAGTCTGTAAATTACTGTGAGGACACTTGTCACTGTGTATTCACCCCTGACTGCTGTAATGTAATGTATGGTTGGTTATTCAGTCTGGTCTGGTCTTTGTACCATTGTCTCTCTCATCCTCATTATTCAAGCTCCTACTTCTTAAAGGAATTGATTCAGAGCCGGACAAAGACTTATTTAAATTCTAACAGGGAAAGAAAGTGAGTGAGAGTGAGAGTGAGCGAGAGAAAGAGAGAGAGAAGGTGAAAGAGAGAGAGAGAGAAAGAGAGAGAGAGCGAAAGAGAGAGAGAGATAGAGGGAAATCTGATAATCTGATAATCTCCTTTCTATAACACAATGTAACTTATTGAGTCCTTTCTCTGCTTTAAATATCATTCATTAGCCTACAGTACCATCGAACAGGCTAATTCAATTTACTGAAAGATCAATTCAAAGTTAGAGCTTTTCCTTACAACCTTGGCAGAGTATGAATGTTGTGAAATACAGATCTATACCAACACACTGTTGAACGCTCTCACACTTTTATTAAGTGCGGATATCTATCTTTATTTCATTATTTTATACCCAAACCTGTAAATTACTGGATTTATGTATGCTATAGTCTCTGAACAGAGTATAAATGTTGACCAGGCACACTGTCAGAAATAGAGGAAGGGTTTGAAAAGAGAGCAGTACCCTGGAAATGGACACAGCAGTTGACATCTGTGCCCTCCTGGTAGCCTGCCGGCGCCAGGGCCCAGACAAAAGTATGGTAGTCTTTCACTGACGACCATCCCACCTGAGGAAGTCAGCGGAGAGAGAAGAGAGAGAGAGATCAACATTGAGAGACAGAGAGAGACAACAAGGGGATAGGGAGATAGACAGGGAGGCACACACGTAAACACACAACAATTCTGGTTGTTAATACATCAAGAATTGTTTTGCATTCCACTTTATTTACACTCAACAGAGTCTGCCACTCCTCACACTCAGTTTTTAGTTATCAGGTTAACTTGATCAGGTTAACTTTACCTTGAAGAGTCCGACCCAGTCATGGCTGGCCCAGGTATGTTGTGAGCTGACACTGTAGTGGCACTCCACGCGGCTCTGAGGGATGTAGCTACTACCCACGTTCCTAAACTCCACCCTCCAAGCCTTCTCCATGGCAACACAGTAACACAGGTAGACTGGCGAACACATGTGGGGATACATGGTAAAGGGAGGAAAAATACAGTCAGGCATCCCTTTTATTTCACAATACGTATAACCACAAATAAATGAGTCAAACACTTTGACATACTTGACCTGCACTTGATTAAAATGTTTGATAAGACAGAACCAATAGAGTAGTCACAAAAGTGAAATCTTCAAGCTAAATTAAGCACACCTCAAATAATTTATAATATTTGACATACAGTATATATTTGTCTGGAACTCACGGACCTGTTCAGTGGAGCACATTGAGAAGTAGGTAAGAGGTGACTGCTGTGAAACAAATGGCTGAGAGAAAGAGAGGTGTACTCTGGGAGTGTTTGTTCAATGTAAGTGGATCTCTTCAATGAGCATATGGAGGTCATGTAGAGGCATGGGGGAAAGACACCCCCAACATCCTGACACCCCCAGCCCCCTCACACCCCCAGCACCCTTATTTATTTATATTCCTGACTCTGACATTTCTCGTTCTAATATTTCTATATTTCTTAAATCATTTATTTTTATTTTTGGATTTGTGTGTATTGTTTTGTATTGTTAGGTATTGCTGCACTGTTGGAGCTAAGCATTTCGCTACACCTTCAATATCTGCCAAATATGTGTACAAAACGAATAACATTTGATTTGAATGTGTATTAGGTAATACCACGTGTATAGGACATGTATAACCCATTAAGAAGCACAAGAAAAACAACCTGTATTATTCCACCTGACAAGAGCATTTGCGTTATGTTTATTTTGTTAGAAATTAACAAAAGTCCACAAATAATACAATATGTGATTAAAAAACTACTTATTTTACTATATAAGATAAAACAAAAAATACCTCTAAACTGTGTGAGTGTTCAAATAACACCGCAGGAGATGAGTGTTCAAGACAAGGCCCAGTAGCCTAGCAGCAGTAGCCTCTAGTGTACGCATTAGACCAGTGGTTCCCAAATAGGGGCACTAGGATCCCTGGGGGTACTTGGCCTAACCACAGGGGGTACTTAAGAAGACTCGTGAGATCATTGGCCTACTGGTAATAATGCACGTGAGGTACATGAGGGGGTACTTCAGGGCTACTGCGGGTAAAACAAAATTCAGTTGGTTCTACAGTAAACGAAAAAGGTTGAGAGCCATTGCACTAGACTAGTTCGTACATAATAAACTGTCTTTATGCGCAAAAGCAATAATAATCAGGACCATCGGGCCCGTTAACCGATCTCACCCTAATCTGAAATAGAAAAGAAAACTTGTGCACCAACAACAAATACTTGTGCGTTAGCATCACAAAATAAGACAATAAGTTAGTTTTCCTTTGTCTGTAGAGGGAGAACTCTACGCAGATACAGATCGACAGAGTTTCTTCTACTGAGACGTACCTTATTCTGGCCTTTTTGGTATCCAATTGATCCGTCACTATCAGAAAACGGTGTCAGAAAACAACGATTTTAAAGATGCATAACGGCGTCTCTTTGGCTCAACTGTTCCACTAACCTAGAACAGTAACATAAACACATGCATCACAGAGTGGTGGTGTGTTTGCTGTATTATGGGAACTGCTGTTCTTTATTACTGACTGAAGCACAGATGTGAAGCTAGAGATTATAGAATAAAACTACAACCCCCAAACACAGATGAGACGCTTGAAGATACATACGTTCTACTGTAATTTGATGCTTGTAGCGTCCATGGCTGGTGATTCATTATGTTTTATTCGCCGATTGCAATACACGGTCACTCTCATTGGTCATGCCATGGCCTTATAATAAACGGTCCTACTCCAGCGGCAAGTCATTGATGTGCAGAGAAAAACAACTCATCGGGTTTAATATGAATTGCGAAATAATGGATGAAGGGTAGTTTTTGATGAGAGCAACCATATCCACTGTATTTGCAACAACCAAATGTATAATTGCATGCTGTACATCATAGCTGCCTGCTCCCAATATGGTCTTATTTAGTCCTGTAAAATGATAGGCTATGAATTACGTGCCCATCTACAGGAAAAGCAGAGGTCTTCATTAACTCCGGAATGACACTTGAGCACGGCAGCATTGACAGGTGAAGAGACATGACAGGAGAGATGTTGGCCAGGTAATATTACCTGACAACACTCCATGTGGGAAGAGGTGCTAGAGTAATAAGTATCTGCCTCCCTCACTCTATCCCTGGTGTGCAGTGTGTTGACAGCATATCATGCTTATCCAGGGACACAACTTTGGTTTTAGAAGTGGGGGGACATACTGTAAATAGGAGTAAGAGTGACCAGTTGCAGGATAAATGGATACAAATGGTAATGGAAAATCAATAATCAATTAGCAGCAGTATAATGGTAGTAATACATCTAATCAATAATCATTATAGCATCAATGTACGTGTGGGTGTAAATGTGGACGCAGAGTAGTCAAGGGAGATGTATTAGGCAGACGTGTTGACCCTGACATCACACTGCTTGCTTAGCTAGTACCACTTCCACCTGATTCAGCTCACACTGAGGCTCCAACCAAGGTTTTACATTTTTGTGATGTTTAAAAATATATATAACCAGGTAGTGAGTGCATAGAGAACAGAATTTGACTCAATCACATGAAGGACAAAACACTCACTGTACAGAAAATGATTAGACTATATATGTACTGTTCATATTAGTTACTGGGTAAACAATGTGAAAAGGATTAGACTACATGTACATGAGATCACATACGTCACTGGGTAAACACTATGCCAATCAATCATAAGTTACTGGGTAAACACTATGCCAAGCAATCATAAGTTACTGGGTAAACACTATGCCAATCAATCATAAGTTACTGGGTAAACACTATGCCAAGCAATCATAAATTACTGGGTAAACACTATGCCAAGCAATCATAACTTACTGGGTAAACACTATGCCAAGCAATCATAAGTTACTGGGTAAACACTATGCCAAGCAATCATAAGTTACTGGGTAAACACTATGCCAAGCAATCATAAGTTACTGGGTAAACACTATGCCAAGCAATCATAAATTACTGGGTAAACACTATGCCTGTCACGACTTCTGCCGAAGTCGGTTCCTCTCCTTGTTCGGGCGGTGTTCGGCGGTCGACGTCACCGGTCTTCTAGCCATTGCAGATCCATTTTTCATGTTTAATTTGTTTTGTCTGGTGATCACACTCACCTGGTTTCAATTCCCTACTACTCTGTTTCCCCCATGTCCTTGTTGGGAATTGGTTATTGTTTTACGCACCCCTGACAGAATTCCCGACCTGTCTATGGAGTCAGCAAGAGCAGGTGCCCCTGGTATAGGGAGCAAGCGAACATAATACACCAGCTCGGCGCCATCATGGATCAAGTTATCCAGACCCTGGACCGTTGGGAGAGACAGGGAGGTCCACCAGCACGTTCAACCACGCAACCCGAACCTCCACTACTCACTCCTTCTGCAACTGGTCCAAGTGGGATGCGTCTCACTTGGACTGGGAAGGGAGAGGGTATCCTCCCTCATCTCGTGCCTCACAGGGAGAGCTCTGGAGTGGGCCAACGCTGTGTGGGGAGAAGAAGAAGCGGAGTTGGAGTTCTTCACCGAGCCCGAGGGTAGAGCGGCGGATGAGCGCCTCTTCCAGCTGAGGCAGGAGACGAGGAGCGCCCAGGAGTTTGCCCAGGAGTTTAGGACCCTGGCTGCCGGCGCGGGATGTAACGACAGGGTCCTGATCGAACACTAGCGTTGCAGTCTGCACGAGGACGTTCGTCGGGAGTTGGCCTGCAGAGACACCACCTTCACGTTGGATCAGCTGGTGGACCTGTCCATCCGGCTGGACAACCTGCTGGCTACCCGTGGACGTTCAGATCGGGATCTGGTGGTTCCAGACCCGGTCTCCACCGTACGCATCCCTCCAGAATATGCCGATTTGGCTCTCGCCTTCTGTAAGAAGAAGGCGACTCAATTACCACCCCATCGACGAGGAGATTGTGCGATAAATCTCCTGGTAGACGCTGCACTTCCCAGGAGTCACGTTT
Source organism: Oncorhynchus kisutch (assembly GCF_002021735.2). Classification (NCBI taxonomy): domain Eukaryota; kingdom Metazoa; phylum Chordata; class Actinopteri; order Salmoniformes; family Salmonidae; genus Oncorhynchus; species Oncorhynchus kisutch. Next base: position 74,232,947 of record NC_034190.2, on the reverse strand, counting down.
TTCCCCTGTCGCAAGCGGAGACAGTGGCTATGGAGACATACGTCTCCGAATCCCTGCGTCAGGGGTGCATTCGGTCATCCACTTTTTGAAGAAGGATGGAGGTTTGCGCCTTTGCCTTGATTATCGAGGTCTCAATCAAATCACAGTGAGGTACAGTTACCCGCTACCTCTTATCACAACGCATTGAGTCAATGCACGGGGCGCGCTTCTTCACAAAACTGGATCTCAGGAGCACTTATAACCTGGTGCCTATCCGGGAGGGAGACGAGTGGAAGAAGGCGTTTAGTACCGCCTCAGGGCATTATAAGTACCTCGTACTCGTACTGGGTTGATGAATGCTCCATCAGTCTTCCAATCCTTTGTCGGCTTTTGGGCAACTAAGGGCTCTGTTGACCTCGGCACCAGTGCTGGCCCATCCGGATCCCTCTTTGGCGTTCATGGTGGAGGTGGACGCTTCCGAGGCTGGGACAGGAGCGGTGCTCGGGTACGCTCGGGTACGTCACCGAAGCTCCGCCCCTGTGCCTTCTTCTCGTAGAAGCTCAGCCCGGCGGAGCAAAACTATGACGTGGGGGACCGGGAGCTGTTGGCTGTAGTCAAGGCCTTGAAGGCGTGGAGACATTGGCTTGAGGGGGCTAAACACCCTTTTCTCATCTGGACTGACCACCGTAATCTGGAGTACCTCGCGATCTCCTGGCAAGGAGATTGAACCCTCGCCAGGCAAGGTGGGCCATGTTTTTCACCTGTTTTGTTTTCACCCTTTCATACAAACCAGGTTACCAGAACGTGAAGGCAGACGCACTGTCCCGGCTGTAAGACACAGAGGAGTGGTCCATGGATACCACTCCCATACTCCCCGGCTCTTGTTTGGTGGCGCCGGTAGTGTGGGAGCTGGACGCGGACATTGAGCGGGTGTTACGTGCAGAGCCCACTCCCCCTCAGTGACCAGCTGGGCATCTGTATGTTCTGTCTGCTGTCCGCGACCGATTGATCTATTGGGCCCAACAACCCTTACCCGTTCCACAACGGCCGTGGTCGCACCTGTCGGTGGATTTCATAACTGATCTTCCACCTTCACAGGGAAACAATACGATCCTGGTCGTTGTAGATTGTTTTTCTAAGTCCTGTCATCTCCTCCCTTCCCTGTTTACTCACGTCTTCCGGCACTATGGGGTGCCTGAGGATATAGTGTCTGATCGGGGTCCCCAGTTCACTTCGAGGGTTTGGAGGTCTCGGTCAGCCTTTCCTCAGGTTTTCACCCCGAGAGTAAGGGCCAGGTGGAAAGAGTTAACCAGGATGTGGATAGGCTTCTGAGGTCTTATTGCCATGACCGGCTTTGGGAGTGGGCAGTGTTCATCCCTTGGCAGAGATAGCCCAGAACTCGCTCTGCCACCCCTCCACTAACCTCTCTCCCTTTCAGTGTGTGTTAGGGTGTCAGCCGGTTCTGGCTCCTTGGCATCAGAGTCAGACCTAAGCTCCTGCGGTGGATGACTGGTTCCGGTGCGCGAAGGAGACATGGGACGCTGTGCGGCGCCATAAAGTGGGCACAGACCGTCACCGCAGTGAGGCCCTGGTGTTCGCACCGGGGGACCGTGTCTGGCTCTCGACCCGGAACCTGCCCCTCTGCCTGCCCTGTCGGAAGCTGGGTCCATGATTTGTGGGGCCATTTAAAGTCCTGATGAGAGTGAAAGAGGTATGTTATAGTTTACAGCTTCCCCCCGATTACCGCATTAACCCCTCGTTCCATGTGTCTCTCCTCAGGCCGGTGGTGGCGGTTCCTCTGCCCCCTCTGGACATCAAGGGGGCCCCAGCGTACTCCGTTCGATCCTGTATTCGAGACGTCAGGCGAGGGGCCTTCAATACCTTGTGGGCTGGGAGGGGTACGGTCCGGAGTAGAGATGCTGGGTTCCGGAGGAGGACGTGTTGGACCCTTTTATGCTGCGGGATTTCCACCGTCTCCGTCCAGATCGCCCTGTGCCTCGTCCTCCGGGTAGTCCTCGAGGCCGGTGTTGGCGCATTGCTGGAGTCGCGCGTCTAGGGGGGGGGGGGGGGGGGGTACTGTCATAACTCCTGCCGATGTCGGTTCCTCTCCTTGTTCGGGCGGTGTTCGGCGGTCGACGTCAGCGGTCTTCTAGCCATCAGCGATCCATTTTTCATGTTTCATTTGTTTAGTACGTGTGTTGTGTGACTGGTGACTGGTGACTGGTGAGTGGTGACTGGTGACTGGTGACTGGTGACTGGTGCGATACGGGTTTTGTGCCCATGTGTGTTGTTATTTTTGTATGCCAGTAGTTATGTACATTAAACGGCTCCGGCTATTTACCAAGTTCTGCTCTCCTGCGTTTGACTTCCATGCCACCCCTGACAATGCCAATCAATCATAAGTTACTGGGTAAACACTATGCCAAGCAATCAAATGCACTTGTTATTGACCCCGAGACTGGTGTCTGGAGTACTTGATGATCAGTTTACTGGAAATTTTACTGGAAAGATTAAGTCTCGAAAATTACCTGTGTAGAAATCGCCCAAAACAACCAATTTGTAGCCTACAATATGTATTCAATTTTATTCACACTTAATAGACAATCAAAAAATTCAAATATTTTTGGTGACAACAACATTACAGATAAGACCAACTGTAGGATGTAACATGGGACACAACATTACAGATAAGACCAACTGTAGGATGTAACATGGTACACAACATTACAGATAAGACCAACTGTAGGATGTAACATGGGACACAACATTACAGATAAGACCAACTGTAGGATGTAACATGGGACACAACATTACAGATAAGACCAACTGTAGGATGTAACATGGTACACAACATTACAGATAAGACCAACTGTAGGATGTAACATGGGACACAACATTACAGATAAGACCAACTGTAGGATGTAACATGGGACACAACATTACAGATAAGACCAACTGTAGGATGTAACATGGGACACAACATTACAGTAACATCTAGATAAATACATTAGCTATGTTGTTGCAAGTAGGATGTTTAACTTATTTATGTTATAAATGTGGATCACATGTGGGTGTGCAGTATGTAATTAAATTGTAAGGATGTAAGGATAAAGATATATTTAAGCTCTAAATAGTCATCTACTCAAAACAGTTAATAATAACCGATGATGGGTGCCGACATCAACAATTTATGAGCATGTAGTGCCTTTTGCTTTAAAAAATAAACAGAAGAAGGTTGTCTCCCACAATGCTTCAGTTCTGATCTCAAGTTGCAGTTGGTGAGGAGCAACTGCAGAAATGTCCAGTTGACCGCTGTCGAAAGTTCATGACCTTTCATCATACAGTGGTTTTTGTTAAGGTCATGCAGTCGACAGCAAGTCAGACAATTTTATACCCATAATGCAACACACTTTGAAAGGCGGTGACCGACGTTGGTCAACGTCTTGACAAACGTGATCCTCTCAAACGGGTCCAACGTATACACTCATGAATATAAAAGCATTGGATTGGTGTAATCATTGGCTAGAATGAGTGTCCACCATTGGGAAATCCATGATGGGAAGTCTGCAGAAAGTGCACACTTTGAAAGAAGGGTGGAGAAATGTTATGCAGTGTAGTCCCCTCATCTGCCTCAGTGGACACCAGATGGCAGTGTACTTTAACTAAACCTGTATGAAGCCTCCAGAACCACCACTCTCAGTTGATATACTGTAGATATAAACAGATGCCTTCACCATGTCAGGTTCACAGTCTATCCCTGTAAGTCAGAACTGGAAATATGGGATATGTTTCTAGATTATGATGATGTGTATAAAGCAAATGATCCCTTCCTCTTTGTTAGATCATTAATTGCATGTTACTAGGCTGCACCATCGAAATACAGTAGGCACATTCAAATGATGTCAATACATGGCCCCCTGATTTCATTGTCTTCTGACTGTTGATGTCAGTCCTACACAACGCTATAGTTCCGCTATAGTTCCTCGAGCAGCCAGTGCAGACAGTAGTGCTAAGGTAAGACAATACTCGCCCAACTTTCCATGTTACAGAAAATGAAGGTTTCATGTAGTTTTTTTCTTGTCGTTTTTTCCTCATATTGCTTCTAATGTGACCATGAACTACACCAGCCCACTTGTCAGAGACTTGATACCTGGACATGAACTACACCAGCCCACTTGTCAGAGACTTGATACCTGGACATGAACTACACCAGCCCAATTGTCAGAGACTTGATACCTGGACATGAACTACACCAGCCCACTTGTCAGAGACTTGATACCTGGACATGAACTACACCAGCCCACTTGTCAGAGACTTGATACCTGGACATGAACTACACCAGCCCACTTGTCAGAGACTTGATACCTGGACATGAACTACACCAGCCCACTTGTCAGAGACTTGATACCTGGACATGAACTACACCTGCCCACTTGTCAGAGACTTGATACTTGGACATGAACACATTGTAGGAGTAGGGATCCTTATCCTAAGAAGGTGGCTATCAGACGTAGTTCATTGTTTGCAGACAGACAGTGTACTGTATAAGAGTAGCCAATAAAGAGTGTTAAGATGGTTTTAACAGAGTGGAGTTGGCTGGCACACACACACACACACACACACACACAGGTGATTAATGGTTGTAGGACAGCGTGTTACCGACCTGGCCGATCACAGTCTTCTGTTCTGATTGCAGACCCAGCTAGCCATCTCCTGTCAAATCTCTCTCTCTCTGCCACACCCTCCTCTCTCCACCTTCTTCCTTCATTACTCTCTCCAATTTTTTGTATTTATTATTTTAAAATAAAATAGTTGTTAATAAATGGTGTGGAAGCCCGGTGAGAATGATGGCCTGGTATTGACTTTCCTTAAAAGCAGTATAAATCTGATCAGCGGTCTGATGGGCTTAATGGAGCAACACAACGTATCACAACATGACCACTGTGAGGTTGTGACCTAGCTGTTCTATACATCTTGGCCTCTGTGTTTAGTAGCAGCCTACACTGTTTGTCAACTGCTGGTCAGACTGGTAAGAGATTGGCTTTGGATGTATCTCAAGACATTAGAAAAATGTGCAGATTGTAGTTCTGGTCCAGTCTTGGTCTGTGTTACTTTACTGCACTACAGACAGTACATGTCTCATTCAAAGAGAATGGCAGGTTTGCAGTAGTTATAAACTGTACCTTGACCCTAGCACCCATCCGTCACCAAGGGGGGATTGTTGAGGAGTATTTCTGTCTGTTATAAAGCCCTATTGTGGGCAAAAACTTATTCTGCTTGGCTGGGCCTGGTTCTCTAGTGTTTGGATCTGGCTGCCAAGTGGGTGGGCCTGGCTGCCAAGTGGGTTTGCCTATGCCCTCCAAGACCCACCCATGGCTGCACTCCTGTCCAGTCATGTGAAATCCATAAATTAGTGCCTATTTTATTTATTTAAAGTGACTGATATCCTTATACGAACTGTAACTAGGTCAAAAATAATAATAATTGTTGCATGTTGTGTTTTTTTTTTCTTCAGTATAGTTGTCCAATTGGAATCACAGCATTCAATGTGTCAGACTGAGAAGTAAGAACAGACACTTCAAAATCACTTTGATATGATCTTATTTGAGCCACAAAGGTCTTCAGCAGTCAGCCTGATTCTCATAAGCCTGATTCTCGTTTGATGTCTTTTGTGCAGAAATGGATGACTGACTATATGAAAAATACAAAAATTCAAAGTTGGGTGACAAAGTCACTTTAAAATAACGGAGAGCTTTAGGCACAGGGGGCATCAGTTGAATAATGGCAATCAGTGAGGAGGAGGGGGAGGGGGAGAAGGAGGAGGGGGGGAGAAGGAGGAGGAGGGGGAGGAGGAGGGGGAGGGGGAGGAGGGGGAGGAGGAGGAGCGGGGGAGAAGGAGGAGGAGGGGGAGGGGGAGAAGGAGGAGGGGGGGGAGGAGGGGAGGGGGAGAAGGAGGAGGGGGGGAGAAGGGGGAGGAGGGGGAGGAGGGGGGAGGGGGAGGGGGAGAAGGAGGAGGGGGGGAGAAGGAGGAGGAGGGGGAGGGGGAGAAGGAGGAGGGGGGAGAAGGAGGAGGAGGGGGAGAAGGAGGAGGGGGAGAAGGAGGAGCAGGGGGAGGAGGAGGGGAGGGGAGAAGGAGGAGGGGGGAGAAGGAGGAGGAGGGGGAGGTGGAGGGGAGGGGGAGAAGGAGGAGGGGGGAGAAGGAGGAGGAGGGGAGGAGGAGGAGGAGGGGGGAGAAGGAGGGGGAGGGGGAGAAGGAGGAGGGGGAGAGAAGGAGGAGGGGGGGGGGGGAGGGGGAGGTGGAGAAGGAGGAGGAGGGGGAGGAGGAAAAGGAGAAGTAGGAGGATGAAGAGGAGGGGTGAGGACAGGGGAGGGAGAGGAGGAGGGGGAGGAGGAGGAGGGGGTGAGGAGGAGGAGGGGGATGAGGAAGAAAGGAAGGGTGTAACCGATAAGGGTTATATGATAATTTAGTTTAGAAAAGGCACTGGAAGGGTAGTAGACAAAGAAAAAGAGGAGTGAAGGAGAGGGTAAGTGACAGAGTCACTGAAAGGGGGGCAGAACAGAGGAAGGGATGGAGATGGAGGAAAGGAGATGTGAAGGAGAGGGTAAGTGATAGACAGAGTCACTGGGAAGGGAGCAAAACAGAGTGAGAGGGGGTGAGGTGGAGGAGTGGGGGATGGATGGACGGTGGGTGGGTATTTAGTATGCACGGCCTGGCTGCCCCATCTGCTTAGCGCAGCAGCCCCACATCGTATAACTGTCTTGCGGCCTCTCAGACACATAAAGAATGCCTCACATTTGACGTAATTCTGCAAAATTAATGACAGCTTTACTTCGCTATGGGCCGTGAGGGAATGATTAGTGTTTGATCGGCCATCTGATCAGACACCGGCCATGCCTGAGCATGGAGGGAGATGGAAGAGGGGATACACATTCCTGATGCCACTGGCAACACAACACACATCCTGAAGCAATAACACACCCTGTGCCAATAACACACATACACCCTGTGGTAATAACACACACACTCACCCTGTGGCAATAACACACACACACACACCCTGTGGCAATAACAGAAACACACCCTGTGGTAATAACACACACAAGCCTAAACCTCCGCTGTACCCCAGAGTTCTTGGGTCTGGCTCCTTTCTCCCACCCCCTCCAACGCTGACTGGCACAGAACCGACCGCCTCATTATCCCACAAACCCACTGTAGGACAGGGCAACCCCCCCTTCCAGTCCCATCTCTCTCTCTCTCTCTCTCTCTCTCTCTCTCTCTCTCTCTCTCTCTCTCTCTCTCTCTCTCTCTCTCTCTCTCTGTTCTGTTCTGTTGTGGTCCCTCTGATCCAACACACACACCCCCTGTAGGAAGGAGGATGCAGCTCCCCCTGGTGTAGGAATTGGGGGCTCTGCAGTTTTTCTATCATTCCAGACGGGCTGTGGTGGCTGTCCTGTGCTGCAGTATTTCAAGGCAAAGTGGGTCAACAGCCAGCAGGCATTCAATAGAGACAAGCCTAAGGTCGCACTATGGCCCCTTTTACACGATCTGCTTTATTGCAGTTGTGATTGGAATTGGGTTGGAATTGGGTATTCCTTTTTAAAAGAGATTGGGAGTTTTTGTGAGGGGAAATTGATCCCCTTCTGAACGATAGATGGATAGCTGGGGGTTGGGAGAATGGAATGCCTTCTCCTCCCTTCCTTTAATCCTGTCCTACCCAGAAACCATCCCCTCCCCCATCCTCCCCTTCTCCTGGGCGGCCTGCATTTACAAGCAGACGGGGCATTCCGTTTTACAAGTGAGCCTGGTGTGTCTCGGTGTGCTAGCAACATTAAAAACAAACCCGTCTCGTCTGTGCAAAGCGTCAGAAGGCTGTTGTGCTTTTACTTCCACTAGGCTCCTGTGGGTTTTTATGTAATGTAGTGCAGTCACAAACCAAGCAGACAATTATACTGAAATCATAGATAAACTAGTGATTGAGGGTTGGGATATTGGTTGGTTGGTTGGTTGGAAGAATGCTATACGTAGGTAGTGTTAGAACTGGAGGAGAGGTGGTGATGGTGATGACAACATACTAGTTACTACTACTGTGTGCCAAGGCGAACATTTAGCAACAATGTGCACCACAGTATTTCAATTAAATAAACAAAAGCCCCTTTATATGAAATTGTAGTACTTTTATATCCTACAATGAGACTGATTGTGAAGTGGACATGTGGTTTGTGAAAGTCACACAGTGTCATATCTATACTGAATGGCATATGGAGAAGTTAACTGCTCATCTGACTATAGTGCTCTGAACTCAAACCAACCACAGAGAGACTAGCTCAACACTAGGCATTGAAGGGCCTGCCGTGCCAGCACAGATTGGTGGACAGATTGGAGTTCCAACTCTCTGATTGGATATAGATTTAGAATATTCCAAATGGTTGTATTTTATAATAAATGACTGTGGAAAAATATAATTGCAGTAAATAAGATGGCAATGTCTCCTTGCATCTGTTTCTACTTCAATTCCCTACTAGTTCATAATCCTCTGTCTTCTATTTTCCTTTGCTGACATCCTTCCTTTTATGTTTGCATGCCTCGCCATCACTCTGTCTTTCCATCACAGTAGCAAGTCTTTCATATCTCTCTCCACCTCTCTCAGGCTGCTCCACCTTCCCCTCCTCCACCTCTCTCCCTCTCTCTCAGGCTGCTCCACCTTCCCCTCCTCCACCGCTCTCGCTCTCTCTCAGGCTGCTACACCTTCCCCTCCTCCACCTCTCCCTCCCTCTCTCCCTCCCTCTCTCTCTCTCTCTCTCTCTCTCTCTCTCTCTCTCTCTCTCTCTCTCTCTCTCTCTCTCTCTCTCTCACTCTCTCTCTCAGGCTGCTCCACCTTCCCCTCCTCCTCCTCCACCTCTCTCTCTCTCTCTCTCTCTCTCTCTCTCTCTCTCTCTCTCTCTCAGGCTGCTCCACCTTCCCCTCCTCTGCCTCTCTCTCTGTCTCTCTCTCTCTCAGGCTGCTCCACCTTCCCCTCCTCCACCTCTCTCTCTCTCTCTCTCTCTCTCTCTCTCTCTCTCTCTCTCTCTCTCTCTCTCTCTCTCTCTCTCTCTCTCTCTCTCTCTCTCTCTCTCTCAGGCTGCTCCACCTTCCCCTCCTCCACCTCTCTCTCTCTCTCTCTCTCTCTCTCTCTCTCTCTCTCTCTCTCTCTCTCGCTCTCTCACTCTCTCTCTCAGGCTGCTCCACCTTCCCCCCCTCCACCTCTCTCTCTCTCAGGCTGCTCCACCTTCCCCTCCTCCACCTCTCTCTCTCTCCTTTTTTTCCCTCCTCATTTTAGATTTTTGGCTGAGCCAAAGACCTTTCTCAGCGCAGTGACCTTTCTGGTTTTAAATTAAGCCCCACTGCGGCATGTCTCTCTTCATAGCCCGCCAGTTACGAGCCTTCAGTGGACCGCAAAAATATAACGATTCTGATGAAATGGGCCCTTTAAAAAGCTCTTCCCAGATTCCTTTTACATTTTTCCTCCCGTCTTTCCCTCATTTTCCCCCTCGCTCTCTTTCTGGATGCATTCATATTCACACTAATGAGGAGCGTCCAAAAGTGCAGGCTTTGGAAAATTTGAGACACACACACAAACACACACACACACACACACACACACACACACACACACACACACACACACACACACACACACACACTGCTCATTACTGATGGATTTTAATCAAATGCCATGCATGTTTGAAGTGATTTATGAAAAGTGGGCAACCAAAGCTAGTTACGTGATTGGTTGTTTTCCTAGGAAGAGGCCATTTTTCATTTCATAACCTACTTGTGGCCTTTTCAATTAGACCATGGTTAAAATCAATATAACCCCCTTGTTTGCCTTTGTTGTGTACTATCCACTGTATTGGCATAAAAGGCATGATTGTAGTGAAATACTGTTATAGATTTTGTATTCATGCATATTCAATATTAATCCAGTCCATCTCTACCATGTCGGACCCAGGATTCGATCCCACAGCACGCCAAAACATAACCCATAAACTAGCATGGTAACCATCTGCTACACCAACTGCATAGCATGCAGGGCAATTTTGGATGTCAATTGAGTCATTGAGAAATGGGGTGGGGAAATGAGGGGAAATATAAAGTCACACAACTTTGCTATATAGATCCCTTCTACCTCCCAGGTGCTTTGGATGGGGAGGTGTGTGATATGAGCCTTATATAGGCATGTAGTCTCATTGTTCTTTTACATTTGAATCATTTAGCAGACACACTTGTCCAGCGCATCACATACCGCAGTCATAGCAAGTCTATTTCCCCTCGATAAAGTAGTAACCAGTAAAGTAGCTAGCAGGGAAATACTTTTTCTTCCTCTTTGTTGGGGTCTTTTGTGTATGCAACACCAGTTTCCGGACTTTGTTTTGGGAAATGGAAACTATCTGCATGTGTCTCAGTCAGACATATTGTGCTACAGTGAAATAGCTCTCCATTTAATCACAACAACATGGAGCTGCTATCAGGGCATACCTGTTCATTACACCTCTATAAAACCCTGTCAGTCTGAGAAAGCTATGGCAATTACAGGGAATGATTAGAGCAATTAAGTTACACAGGGAGAAGTGAGGGCTGGTATGGAGCCTGTACCAACTAGCCCCTCTCTTAGAAAAAAGGTTACATATAGAACCAAAAGGGGTTATATCGCTTGTTTCATATATTAACAGTTCTATATAGAACCCTTTTATAGGGGTCTTTGATCAGCTGGCTGGTTTCTTTATGGAACAGTACAGTAGACTATGGGTTGTTGACTGGCTGGTTTCTTTATGGAACAGTACAGTAGACTATGGGTTGTTGCCTGGCTGGTTTCTTTATGGAACAGTACAGTAGACTGTGGGTTGTTGCCTGGCTGGTTTCTTTACGGAACAGTACAGTAGACTATGGGTTGTTGACTGGCTGGTTTCTTTATGGAACGGTACAGTAGACTATGGGTTGTTGCCTGGCTGGTTTCTTTATGGAACAGTACAGTAGACTATGGGTTGTTGCCAGGCTGGTTTCTTTATGGAACAGTACAGTAGACTATGGGTTGTTGACTGGCTGGTTTCTTTATGGAACAGTACAGTAGACTATGGGTTGTTGCCTGGCTGGTTTCTTTATGGAACAGTACAGTAGACTGTGGGTTGTTGCCTGGCTGGTTTCTTTACGGAACAGTACAGTAGACTATGGGTTGTTGACTGGCTGGTTTCTTTATGGAACGGTACAGTAGACTATGGGTTGTTGCCTGGCTGGTTTCTTTATGGAACAGTACAGTAGACTATGGGTTGTTGCCTGGCTGGTTTCTTTATGGAACAGTACAGTAGACTATGGGTTGTTGACTGGCTGGTTTCTTTATGGAACAGTACAGTAGACTATGGGTTGTTGCCTGGCTGGTTTCTTTATGGAACAGTACAGTAGACTGTGGGTTGTTGCCTGGCTGGTTTCTTTATGGAACAGTACAGTAGACTATGGGTTGTTGACTGGCTGGTTTCTTTATGGAACAGTACAGTAGACTATGGGTTGTTGACTGGCTGGTTTCTTTATGGAACAGTACAGTAGACTATGGGTTGTTGACTGGCTGGTTTCTTTATGGAACAGTACAGTAGACTATGGGTTGTTGACTGGCTGGTTTCTTTATGGAACAGTACAGTAGACTGTGGGTTGTTGCCTGGCTGGTTTCTTTATGGAACAGTACAGTAGACTATGGGTTGTTGACTGGCTGGTTTCTTTATGGGACAGTACAGTAGACTATGGGTTGTTGACTGGCTGGTTTCTTTATGGAACAGTACAGTAGACTATGGGTAGTTGCCTGGCTGGTTTCTTTATGGAACAGTACAGTAGACTGTGGGTTGTTGCCTGGCTGGTTTCTTTATGGAACAGTACAGTAGACTATGGGTTGTTGACTGGCTGGTTTCTTTATGGAACAGTACAGTAGACTATGGGTAGTTGCCTGGCTGGTTCCTGAGAAGAAGAATAAATGTGCTACAATATGAGTTAATCCTACATATAAATGAATCTGCCAAAATGAAGACAACATGCTATGCAGCCATATAATTATTATGATGTAGAAGAACAATATACAGGTAGTTGTCGTCAGCAGCAGCAGAAGGAGAGGTCCTCTGCCTCTGATTGTTGGGGTAATGCCAGACTGAGCAAAACATAGATAGTGTTTTAAAAGTCATGTACTGATGAACTAATCTATTGAAACACCAATACTTATTATAAATAATTTATTATGAATCATTTAGAAATCACATACCTCCTTTCTGTCACCACACGGCCCATTACCTGCATTCAACAGAGGTCTTCTAATGGCTGCATGAAACATAGTGCCCTCAGCTCAATCCACACTGAAATACTGAAATAAAGTCAAACATTTGCTAATTGCCAATGTCAGGCTCTATGTGATTTATTCAATAATAAAAACATCATATTTATTTGTAAGGGTTACAGTTAGCTAGCTTGTAAAGTGGCTAATTCAAGTAGCCTAACACTCTGATTCTGATACAACCTTATATATCTAGCCTATTGTTCATCATATGATTATGGCTTAATGGTGCTTGGTGGTGCCCCTTGCTTAGTGGTGTTGCAGACTCTGGGGTCTTTCAGAAGAGGTGTACACATATACTGAGATCATGTGACATATCATGTGCCACTTAGATTGCACACATGTGGACTTGATTTGACTAATAATGTGGCTTCTGAAGGTAATTGATTTCCCCAGATCTTATTTAGGGACTCCATTGCAAAGGGGGTGAATACATATGCACGCACCACTTTTCAGCTTTTAATTTTTTTTATTGAAACAAGTAATTTTTTTTCATTTCACTTCACCAATTTTTACTATTTTGTGTATGTTCATTACATGAAATCCAAATGAAAATCCATTTAAATTACAGGTTGTAATGCAACAAAATAGGAAAAACGCCAAGGGAGATGAATACTTTTGCAAGGCACTGTATGTATACATTTTTATTAAAGGGTTCCTTAATCTCCTCCAAATAACCAAAAGGTTCCATATACTGGTAGTGAAAAAGCACACATTGATATTCTTTGTCTCTGGAAGAGGTCAGCACTATTGGCTTTATAGCAGGAAAGGAAGATGGCTGCATTTAAACACGTTAGTTCGGCCACACATTTTCCATTTCCAGATTCCATCTCATAAAATTCCCACTATCACCCCAGAACCCCAGACACACAGAGCACGTAAAACAGAGACAGAGTGGAACATTTACAACAACCTGTGACTCTATGGAAATATGCAGAAAATACTGAGCAGTTCCTTTCTTTCTTGGTTCTATTAGAACTTGACTGAGAATCCGTATTTAAAACAATCCAAATGCTGTGTTTAGTGTGAAGAAAATAATCTTGAATATAGAACAATTCCATCTATTTCAAACAACAAGCAGGGTTTCTTATAGAATATCCAAATCAATGGAAACTGTTCTGTTATGCTCAGATGCACCCCCCCTCCCCAAGTCATCTTGGTAACCCTAATGAATTATGGGCTAGCCCAGTTAAAACATGCACGGTATTACCCCATCCCAGGGTGTGTCCTGGCTGTCTATAAATCATTGATCTCATCGTGCTGGTCCCCTCACCCTTCCTCCCTTTCTCTCTTCCTCCGATACCCCCCTCCCCTCTCTCCCCTCCTCCTCCCTTCTCCCGTCTCTCGCCTCTCTCCCCTCCTCCCTCTCCTGTCATCCACTCTCTCCCCCCAGGGCCTATGTCACACTCCAGTCCCCATGGTCTTATGTCTGGCTTCTGGATCTGCCAGGCTTATCTAGGGTGTGGTGGAAAGGAGAGGAGAGTGGCAAGGAGGAGAGGAGAGGAA